>NC_058082.1:483641216-483644135 GCF_014858855.1 Bufo gargarizans
AACTTCCACAAGAGGTGCTGTTTGAGAAAGAGAACCGAACTTCCACAGAAGAGGGGTACTTTGCACAAAATGTGTCCGAGCTTCTGGAAGTGTTTTCGGGTAAAAAAGTCAGATTTTGCCCCTCTGCCATTATGGAAGTGAAGGTGGCAGAGACTAGCTGGAGGTCTCCCCCTGAAGCACAAGTCCCCCTCTACAAGCTGTGCAAGTCTGGGCCTCCTAGCTCCAAGGCAAGTCGCCGTGTGGTACTTCCATGTAGGAGGGGGACATTGGCCAAAATGTGTCCGAGCTTATGGAAGCGAAATCGGGTAAAGCAGTGTGACTTTGTCCCGGGCCGAACTTCCACAAGAGGTGCTGTTTGAGAAAGAGAACCGAACTTCTACAGAAGAGGGGTACTTTGCACAAAACGTGTCCGAGCTTATGGAAGTGTTTTCGGGTAAAAAAGTCAGACTTTGCCCCTCTGCCATTATGGAAGTGAAGGTGGCAGAGACTAGCTGGAGGTCTCCCCCTGAAGCACAAGTCCCCCTCTACAAGCTGTGCAAGTCTGGGCCTCCTAGCTCCAAGGCAAGTCGCAGTGTGGTACTTCCAAGTAGGAGGGGGACTTTGCCCAAAATGTGTCCGAGCTTATGGAAGTGTTTTCGGGTAAGGCAGTGTGGCTTTGTCCCCGGCAAAACTTCCACAAGAGGTGCTGTTTGAGAAAGAGAACCGAACTTCCACAGAAGAGGGGTACTTTGCCCAAAATGTGTCCGAGCTTATGGAAGTGTTTTCGGGTAAAAAAGTCAGACTTTGCCCCTCTGCCATTATGGAAGTGAAGGTGGCAGAGACTAGCTGGAGGTCTCCCCCTGAAGCACAAGTCCCCCTCTACTAGCCCTGCGAGTCTTGGCTGGCTAGCTCGAAGGGAAGTCGCAGTGTGGTACTTCCAAGTAGGAGGGGGACTTTGCCCAAAATGTGTCCGAGCCTATGGAAGTGTTTTCGGGTAAGGCAGTGTGACTTTGTCCCGGGCCGAACTTCCACAAGAGGTGCTGTTTGAGAAAGAGAACCGCTATGAGAACGGATTTGGATTTTTTATCCGACCAGCAGTTCCAGAGGCTGGGCATGCCGGCGCACCACCCCTGGGTCACAGGGGTGGCGCTGCACGGGAGGGGGGCCCCCTTTCCAACACCTCCCGGAAGAAGGTAGAGAGACCCTGCGGGGTGGGCAGGGTGTTTGTGTCCCACCAATAGTTCCAGAACTTTAGCATCTGTTCCCCCGGTCTGAACCTCCACGGAAGAGGGGTACTTTGCACCAAATGTACCCGAGCTTATGGAAGTGTTTTCGGGTAAAAAAGTCAGACTTTGCCCCTCTGTCATTATGGAAGTGAAGGTGGCAGAGACTAGCTGGAGGTCTCCCCCTGAAGCACAAGTCCCCCTCTACAAGCTGTGCAAGTCTGGGCCTCCTAGCTCCAAGGCAAGTCGCAGTGTGGTACTTCCAAGTAGGAGGGGGACTTTGCCCAAAATGTGTCCAAGCTTATGGAAGCGAAATCGGGTAAGGCAGTGTGGCTTTGTCCCCGGGCCGAACTTCCACAAGAGGTGCTGTTTGAGAAAGAGAACCGCTATGAGAACGAATCTGGATTTTTTATCCGACCAGCAGTTCCAGAGGCTGGGCATGCCGGCGCACCACCCCTGGGTCACAGGGGTGGCGCTGCACGGGAGGGGGGCCCCCTTTCCAACACCTCCCGGAAGAAGGTAGAGAGACCCTGCGGGGTGGGCAGGGTGTTTGTGTCCCACCAATAGTTCCAGAACTTTAGCATCTGTTCCCCCGGTCAGAACTTCCACAGCAGAGGGGTACTTTGCCCAAAATGTGTCCGAGCTTATGGAAGTGTTTTCGGGTAAAAAAGTCAGATTTTGCCCCTCTGTCATTATGGAAGTGAAGGTGGCAGAGACTAGCTGGAGGTCTCCCCCTGAAGCACAAGTCCCCCTCTACTAGCCCTGCGAGTCTTGGCTGGCTAGCTCGAAGGGAAGTCGCAGTGTGGTACTTCCAAGTAGGAGGGGGACTTTGCCCAAAATGTGTCCGAGCCTATGGAAGTGTTTTCGGGTAAGGCAGTGTGACTTTGTCCCGGGCCGAACTTCCACAAGAGGTGCTGTTTGAGAAAGAGAACCGCTATGAGAACGGATTTGGATTTTTTATCCGACCAGCAGTTCCAGAGGCTGGGCATGCCGGCGCACCACCCCTGGGTCACAGGGGTGGCGCTGCACGGGAGGGGGGCCCCCTTTCCAACACCTCCCGGAAGAAGGTAGAGAGACCCTGCGGGGTGGGCAGGGTGTTTGTGTCCCACCAATAGTTCCAGAACTTTAGCATCTGTTCCCCCGGTCTGAACCTCCACGGAAGAGGGGTACTTTGCACCAAATGTACCCGAGCTTATGGAAGTGTTTTCGGGTAAAAAAGTCAGACTTTGCCCCTCTGTCATTATGGAAGTGAAGGTGGCAGAGACTAGCTGGAGGTCTCCCCCTGAAGCACAAGTCCCCCTCTACAAGCTGTGCAAGTCTGGGCCTCCTAGCTCCAAGGCAAGTCGCAGTGTGGTACTTCCAAGTAGGAGGGGGACTTTGCCCAAAATGTGTCCGAGCTTATGGAAGCGAAATCGGGTAAGGCAGTGTGGCTTTGTCCCCGGGCCGAACTTCCACAAGAGGTGCTGTTTGAGAAAGAGAACCGCTATGAGAACGGATCTGGATTTTTTATCCGACCAGCAGTTCCAGAGGCTGGGCATGCCGGCGCACCACCCCTGGGTCACAGGGGTGGCGCTGCACGGGAGGGGGGCCCCCTTTCCAACACCTCCCGGAAGAAGGTAGAGAGACCCTGCGGGGTGGGCAGGGTGTTTGTGTCCCACCAATAGTTCCAGAACTTTAGCATCTGTTCCCCCGGTCTGAACCTCCACGGAAGAGGGGT